>NW_028247402.1:0-32274 GCF_964263255.1 Lissotriton vulgaris | reverse complement strand
GTGTTATCTCTTTTGTCGAAAATCAGCCGTTTTTGCTCGAACATTAAATGCCTCCAAATGGTATTTAATTAACTTCCCGAGCCCCTGGAAGCATGAAAATCACTTTAAACATGCTAATTTTAGCTCTAACACTGATGATCCACCTACAAATGTGAACTGACGTTCAAAAATAAAACATTTGAAAACGGACCATTTTCCACATTTCTGAAGCATGACGTAATGGGGGGGTGTTATCTCTTTTGTCGAAAATCAGCCGTTTTTGCTCGAACATTAAATGCCTCCAAATGGTATTTAATTAACTTCCCGAGCCCCTGGAAGCATGAAAATCACTTTAAACATGCTAATTTTAGCTCTAACACTGATGATCCACCTACAAATGTGAACTGACGTTCAAAAATAAAACATTTGAAAACGGACCCTTTTCCACATTTCTGAAGCATGACGTAATGGGGGGGTGTTATCTCTTTTGTCGAAAATCAGCCGTTTTTGCTCGAACATTAAATGCCTCCAAATGGTATTTAATTAACTTCCCGGGGTGAAGAAACCCTTTTTGAGAACTCAGAGTGAGTAAATTGGCCATTTTCATGCACTTTTAACCATTCCATAAATCTTGAGTTTTGGGCCCCTGGAAGCATGAAAATCACTTTAAACATGCTAATTTTAGCTCTAACACTGATGATCCACCTACAAATGTGAACTGAAGTTCAAAAATAAAACATTTGAAAACGGACCATTTTCCACATTTCTGAAGCATGACGTAATGGGGGGGTGTTATCTCTTTTGTCGAAAATCAGCCGTTTTTGCTCGAACATTAAATGCTTCCAAATGGTATTTAATTAACTTCCCGGGGTGAAGAAACCCTTTTTGAGAACTCAGAGTGAGTAAATTGGCCATTTTCATGTACTTTTAACCATTCCATAAATCTTGTGTTTTGGGCCCCTGGAAGCATGAAAATCACTTTAAACATGCTAATTTTAGCTCTAACACTGATGATCCACCTACAAATGTGAACTGACGTTCAAAAATAAAACATTTGAAAACGGACCATTTTCCACATTTCTGAAGCATGACGTAATGGGGGGGTGTTATCTCTTTTGTCGAAAATCAGCCGTTTTTGCTCGAACATTAAATGCCTCCAAATGGTATTTAATTAACTTCCCGAGCCCCTGGAAGCATGAAAATCACTTTAAACATGCTAATTTTAGCTCTAACACTGATGATCCACCTACAAATGTGAACTGACGTTCAAAAATAAAACATTTGAAAACGGACCATTTTCCACATTTCTGAAGCATGACGTAATGGGGGGGTGTTATCTCTTTTGTCGAAAATCAGCCGTTTTTGCTCGAACATTAAATGCCTCCAAATGGTATTTAATTAACTTCCCGGGGTGAAGAAACCCTTTTTGAGAACTCAGAGTGAGTAAATTGGCCATTTTCATGCACTTTTAACCATTCCATAATCTTGTGTTTTGGGCCCCTGGAAGCATGAAAATCACTTTAAACATGCTAATTTTAGCTCTAACACTGATGATCCACCTACAAATGTGAACTGACGTTCAAAAATAAAACATTTGAAAACGGACCATTTTCCACATTTCTGAAGCATGACGTAATGGGGGGGTGTTATCTCTTTTGTCGAAAATCAGCCGTTTTTGCTCGAACATTAAATGCCTCCAAATGGTATTTAATTAACTTCCCGAGCCCCTGGAAGCATGAAAATCACTTTAAACATGCTAATTTTAGCTCTAACACTGATGATCCACCTACAAATGTGAACTGACGTTCAAAAATAAAACATTTGAAAACGGACCATTTTCCACATTTCTGAAGCATGACGTAATGGGGGGGTGTTATCTCTTTTGTCGAAAATCAGCCGTTTTTGCTCGAACATTAAATGCCTCCAAATGGTATTTAATTAACTTCCCGAGCCCCTGGAAGCATGAAAATCACTTTAAACATGCTAATTTTAGCTCTAACACTGATGATCCACCTACAAATGTGAACTGACGTTCAAAAATAAAACATTTGAAAACGGACCATTTTCCACATTTCTGAAGCATGACGTAATGGGGGGGTGTTATCTCTTTTGTCGAAAATCAGCCGTTTTTGCTCGAACATTAAATGCCTCCAAATGGTATTTAATTAACTTCCCGGGGTGAAGAAACCCTTTTTGAGAACTCAGAGTGAGTAAATTGGCCATTTTCATGCACTTTTAACCATTCCATAAATCTTGTGTTTTGGGCCCCTGGAAGCATGAAAATCACTTTAAACATGCTAATTTTAGCTCTAACACTGATGATCCACCTACAAATGTGAACTGACGTTCAAAAATAAAACATTTGAAAACGGACCATTTTCCACATTTCTGAAGCATGACGTAATGGGGGGGTGTTATCTCTTTTGTCGAAAATCAGCCGTTTTTGCTCGAACATTAAATGCCTCCAAATGGTATTTAATTAACTTCCCGAGCCCCTGGAAGCATGAAAATCACTTTAAACATGCTAATTTTAGCTCTAACACTGATGATCCACCTACAAATGTGAACTGACGTTCAAAAATAAAACATTTGAAAACGGACCATTTTCCACATTTCTGAAGCATGACGTAATGGGGGGGTGTTATCTCTTTTGTCGAAAATCAGCCGTTTTTGCTCGAACATTAAATGCCTCCAAATGGTATTTAATTAACTTCCCGAGCCCCTGGAAGCATGAAAATCACTTTAAACATGCTAATTTTAGCTCTAACACTGATGATCCACCTACAAATGTGAACTGACGTTCAAAAATAAAACATTTGAAAACGGACCATTTTCCACATTTCTGAAGCATGACGTAATGGGGGGGTGTTATCTCTTTTGTCGAAAATCAGCCGTTTTTGCTCGAACATTAAATGCCTCCAAATGGTATTTAATTAACTTCCCGAGCCCCTGGAAGCATGAAAATCACTTTAAACATGCTAATTTTAGCTCTAACACTGATGATCCACCTACAAATGTGAACTGACGTTCAAAAATAAAACATTTGAAAACGGACCATTTTCCACATTTCTGAAGCATGACGTAATGGGGGGGTGTTATCTCTTTTGTCGAAAATCAGCCGTTTTTGCTCGAACATTAAATGCCTCCAAATGGTATTTAATTAACTTCCCGAGCCCCTGGAAGCATGAAAATCACTTTAAACATGCTAATTTTAGCTCTAACACTGATGATCCACCTACAAATGTGAACTGACGTTCAAAAATAAAACATTTGAAAACGGACCATATTCCACATTTCTGAAGCATGACGTAATGGGGGGGTGTTATCTCTTTTGTCGAAAATCAGCCGTTTTTGCTCGAACATTAAATGCCTCCAAATGGTATTTAATTAACTTCCCGGGGTGAAGAAACCCTTTTTGAGAACTCAGAGTGAGTAAATTGGCCATTTTCATGCACTTTTAACCATTCCATAAATCTTGTGTTTTGGGCCCCTGGAAGCATGAAAATCACTTTAAACATGCTAATTTTAGCTCTAACACTGATGATCCACCTACAAATGTGAACTGACGTTCAAAAATAAAACATTTGAAAACGGACCATTTTCCACATTTCTGAAGCATGACGTAATGGGGGGGTGTTATCTCTTTTGTCGAAAATCAGCCGTTTTTGCTCGAACATTAAATGCCTCCAAATGGTATTTAATTAACTTCCCGGGGTGAAGAAACCCTTTTTGAGAACTCAGAGTGAGTAAATTGGCCATTTTCATGCACTTTTAACCATTCCATAAATCTTGTGTTTTGGGCCCCTGGAAGCATGAAAATCACTTTAAACATGCTAATTTTATCTCTAACACTGATGATCCACCTACAAATGTGAACTGACGTTCAAAAATAAAACATTTGAAAACGGACCATTTTCCACATTTCTGAAGCATGACGTAATGGGGGGGTGTTATCTCTTTTGTCGAAAATCAGCCGTTTTTGCTCGAACATTAAATGCCTCCAAATGGTATTTAATTAACTTCCCGAGCCCCTGGAAGCATGAAAATCACTTTAAACATGCTAATTTTAGCTCTAACACTGATGATCCACCTACAAATGTGAACTGACGTTCAAAAATAAAACATTTGAAAACGGACCATTTTCCACATTTCTGAAGCATGACGTAATGGGGGGGTGTTATCTCTTTTGTCGAAAATCAGCCGTTTTTGCTCGAACATTAAATGCCTCCAAATGGTATTTAATTAACTTCCCGAGCCCCTGGAAGCATGAAAATCACTTTAAACATGCTAATTTTAGCTCTAACACTGATGATCCACCTACAAATGTGAACTGACGTTCAAAAATAAAACATTTGAAAACGGACCATTTTCCACATTTCTGAAGCATGACGTAATGGGGGGGTGTTATCTCTTTTGTCGAAAATCAGCCGTTTTTGCTCGAACATTAAATGCCTCCAAATGGTATTTAATTAACTTCCCGGGGTGAAGAAACCCTTTTTGAGAACTCAGAGTGAGTAAATTGGCCATTTTCATGCACTTTTAACCATTCCATAAATCTTGTGTTTTGGGCCCCTGGAAGCATGAAAATCACTTTAAACATGCTAATTTTAGCTCTAACACTGATGATCCACCTACAAATGTGAACTGACGTTCAAAAATAAAACATTTGAAAACGGACCATTTTCCACATTTCTGAAGCATGACGTAATGGGGGGGTGTTATCTCTTTTGTCGAAAATCAGCCGTTTTTGCTCGAACATTAAATGCCTCCAAATGGTATTTAATTAACTTCCCGAGCCCCTGGAAGCATGAAAATCACTTTAAACATGCTAATTTTAGCTCTAACACTGATGATCCACCTACAAATGTGAACTGACGTTCAAAAATAAAACATTTGAAAACGGACCATTTTCCACATTTCTGAAGCATGACGTAATGGGGGGGTGTTATCTCTTTTGTCGAAAATCAGCCGTTTTTGCTCGAACATTAAATGCCTCCAAATGGTATTTAATTAACTTCCCGGGGTGAAGAAACCCTTTTTGAGAACTCAGAGTGAGTAAATTGGCCATTTTCATGCACTTTTAACCATTCCATAAATCTTGTGTTTTGGGCCCCTGGAAGCATGAAAATCACTTTAAACATGCTAATTTTAGCTCTAACACTGATGATCCACCTACAAATGTGAACTGACGTTCAAAAATAAAACATTTGAAAACG
This sequence comes from Lissotriton vulgaris, assembly GCF_964263255.1. Taxonomy (NCBI): domain Eukaryota; kingdom Metazoa; phylum Chordata; class Amphibia; order Caudata; family Salamandridae; genus Lissotriton; species Lissotriton vulgaris. The sequence continues at coordinate 27,079 of NW_028247402.1, read as the reverse complement.
GACCATTTTCCACATTTCTGAAGCATGACGTAATGGGGGGGTGTTATCTCTTTTGTCGAAAATCAGCCGTTTTTGCTCGAACATTAAATGCCTCCAAATGGTATTTAATTAACTTCCCGGGGTGAAGAAACCCTTTTTGAGAACTCAGAGTGAGTAAATTGGCCATTTTCATGCACTTTTAACCATTCCATAAATCTTGTGTTTTGGGCCCCTGGAAGCATGAAAATCACTTTAAACATGCTAATTTTAGCTCTAACACTGATGATCCACCTACAAATGTGAACTGACGTTCAAAAATAAAACATTTGAAAACGGACCATTTTCCACATTTCTGAAGCATGACGTAATGGGGGGTGTTATCTCTTTTGTCGAAAATCAGCCGTTTTTGCTCGAACATTAAATGCCTCCAAATGGTATTTAATTAACTTCCCGGGGTGAAGAAACCCTTTTTGAGAACTCAGAGTGAGTAAATTGGCCATTTTCATGCACTTTTAACCATTCCTTAAATCTTGTGTTTTGGGCCCCTGGAAGCATGAAAATCACTTTAAACATGCTAATTTTAGCTCTAACACTGATGATCCACCTACAAATGTGAACTGACGTTCAAAAATAAAACATTTGAAAACGGACCATTTTCCACATTTCTGAAGCATGACGTAATGGGGGGGTGTTATCTCTTTTGTCGAAAATCAGCCGTTTTTGCTCAAACATTAAATGCCTCCAAATGGTATTTAATTAACTTCCCGAGCCCCTGGAAGCATGAAAATCACTTTAAACATGCTAATTTTAGCTCTAACACTGATGATCCACCTACAAATGTGAACTGACGTTCAAAAATAAAACATTTGAAAACGGACCATTTTCCACATTTCTGAAGCATGACGTAATGGGGGGGTGTTATCTCTTTTGTCGAAAATCAGCCGTTTTTGCTCGAACATTAAATGCCTCCAAATGGTATTTAATTAACTTCCCGAGCCCCTGGAAGCATGAAAATCACTTTAAACATGCTAATTTTAGCTCTAACACTGATGATCCACCTACAAATGTGAACTGACGTTCAAAAATAAAACATTTGAAAACGGACCATTTTCCACATTTCTGAAGCATGACGTAATGGGGGGTGTTATCTCGTTTGTCGAAAATCAGCCGTTTTTGCTCGAACATTAAATGCCTCCAAATGGTATTTAATTAACTTCCCGAGCCCCTGGAAGCATGAAAATCACTTTAAACATGCTAATTTTAGCTCTAACACTGATGATCCACCTACAAATGTGAACTGACGTTCAAAAATAAAACATTTGAAAACGGACCATTTTCCACATTTCTGAAGCATGACGTAATGGGGGGGTGTTATCTCTTTTGTCGAAAATCAGCCGTTTTTGCTCGAACATTAAATGCCTCCAAATGGTATTTATTTAACTTCCCGAGCCCCTGGAAGCATGAAAATCACTTTAAACATGCTAATTTTAGCTCTAACACTGATGATCCACCTACAAATGTGAACTGACGTTCAAAAATAAAACATTTGAAAACGGACCATTTTCCACATTTCTGAAGCATGACGTAATGGGGGGGTGTTATCTCTTTTGTCGAAAATCAGCCGTTTTTGCTCGAACATTAAATGCCTCCAAATGGTATTTAATTAACTTCCCGAGCCCCTGGAAGCATGAAAATCACTTTAAACATGCTAATTTTAGCTCTAACACTGATGATCCACCTACAAATGTGAACTGACGTTCAAAAATAAAACATTTGAAAACGGACCATTTTCCACATTTCATGAAGCATGACGTAATGGGGGGGTGTTATCTCTTTTGTCGAAAATCAGCCGTTTTTGCTCGAACATTAAATGCCTCCAAATGGTATTTAATTAACTTCCCGAGCCCCTGGAAGCATGAAAATCACTTTAAACATGCTAATTTTAGCTCTAACACTGATGATCCACCTACAAATGTGAACTGACGTTCAAAAATAAAACATTTGAAAACGGACCATTTTCCACATTTCTGAAGCATGACGTAATGGGGGGGTGTTATCTCTTTTGTCGAAAATCAGCCGTTTTTGCTCGAACATTAAATGCCTCCAAATGGTATTTAATTAACTTCCCGAGCCCCTGGAAGCATGAAAACCACTTTAAACATGCTAATTTTAGCTCTAACACTGATGATCCACCTACAAATGTGAACTGACGTTCAAAAATAAAACATTTGAAAACGGACCATTTTCCACATTTCTGAAGCATGACGTAATGGGGGGGTGTTATCTCTTTTGTCGAAAATCAGCCGTTTTTGCTCGAACATTAAATGCCTCCAAATGGTATTTAATTAACTTCCCGGGGTGAAGAAACCCTTTTTGAGAACTCAGAGTGAGTAAATTGGCCATTTTCATGCACTTTTAACCATTCCATAAATCTTGTGTTTTGGGCCCCTGGAAGCATGAAAATCACTTTAAACATGCTAATTTTAGCTCTAACACTGATGATCCACCTACAAATGTGAACTGACGTTCAAAAATAAAACATTTGAAAACGGACCATTTTCCACATTTCTGAAGCATGACGTAATGGGGGGGTGTTATCTCTTTTGTCGAAAATCAGCCGTTTTTGCTCGAACATTAAATGCCTCCAAATGGTATTTAATTAACTTCCCGAGCCCCTGGAAGCATGAAAATCACTTTAAACATGCTAATTTTAGCTCTAACACTGATGATCCACCTACAAATGTGAACTGACGTTCAAAAATAAAACATTTGAAAACGGACCATTTTCCACATTTCTGAAGCATGACGTAATGGGGGGGTGTTATCTCTTTTGTCGAAAATCAGCCGTTTTTGCTCGAACATTAAATGCCTCCAAATGGTATTTAATTAACTTCCCGGGGTGAAGAAACCCTTTTTGAGAACTCAGAGTGAGTAAATTGGCCATTTTCATGCACTTTTAACCATTCCATAAATCTTGTGTTTTGGGCCCCTGGAAGCATGAAAATCACTTTAAACATGCTAATTTTAGCTCTAACACTGATGATCCACCTACAAATGTGAACTGACGTTCAAAAATAAAACATTTGAAAACGGATTTTTTTCCACATTTCTGAAGCATGACGTAATGGGGGGGTGTTATCTCTTTTGTCGAAAATCAGCCGTTTTTGCTCGAACATTAAATGCCTCCAAATGGTATTTAATTAACTTCCCGAGCCCCTGGAAGCATGAAAATCACTTTAAACATGCTAATTTTAGCTCTAACACTGATGATCCACCTACAAATGTGAACTGACGTTCAAAAATAAAACATTTGAAAACGGACCATTTTCCACATTTCTGAAGCATGACGTAATGGGGGGGTGTTATCTCTTTTGTCGAAAATCAGCCGTTTTTGCTCGAACATTAAATGCCTCCAAATGGTATTTAATTAACTTCCCGAGCCCCTGGAAGCATGAAAATCACTTTAAACATGCTAATTTTAGCTCTAACACTGATGATCCACCTACAAATGTGAACTGACGTTCAAAAATAAAACATTTGAAAACGGACCATTTTCCACATTTCTGAAGCATGACGTAATGGGGGGGTGTTATCTCTTTTGTCGAAAATCAGCCATTTTTGCTCGAACATTAAATGCCTCCAAATGGTATTTAATTAACTTCCCGAGCCCCTGGAAGCATGAAAATCACTTTAAACATGCTAATTTTAGCTCTAACACTGATGATCCACCTACAAATGTGAACTGACGTTCAAAAATAAAACATTTGAAAACGGACCATTTTCCACATTTCTGAAGCATGACGTAATGGGGGGGTGTTATCTCTTTTGTCGAAAATCAGCCGTTTTTGCTCGAACATTAAATGCCTCCAAATGGTATTTAATTAACTTCCCGGGGTGAAAAAACCCTTTTTGAGAACTCAGAGTGAGTAAATTGGCCATTTTCATGCACTTTTAACCATTCCATAAATCTTGTGTTTTGGGCCCCTGGAAGCATGAAAATCACTTTAAACATGCTAATTTTAGCTCTAACACTGATGATCCACCTACAAATGTGAACTGACGTTCAAAAATAAAACATTTGAAAACGGACCATTTTCCACATTTCTGAAGCATGACGTAATGGGGGGGTGTTATCTCTTTTGTCGAAAATCAGCCGTTTTTGCTCGAACATTAAATGCCTCCAAATGGTATTTAATTAACTTCCCGGGGTGAAGAAACCCTTTTTGAGAACTCAGAGTGAGTAAATTGGCCATTTTCATGCACTTTTAACCATTCCATAAATCTTGTGTTTTGGGCCCCTGGAAGCATGAAAATCACTTTAAACATGCTAATTTTAGCTCTAACACTGATGATCCACCTACAAATGTGAACTGACGTTCAAAAATAAAACATTTGAAAACGGACCATTTTCCACATTTCTGAAGCATGACGTAATGGGGGGGTGTTATCTCTTTTGTCGAAAATCAGCCGTTTTTGCTCGAACATTAAATGCCTCCAAATGGTATTTAATTAACTTCCCGAGCCCCTGGAAGCATGAAAATCACTTTAAACATGCTAATTTTAGCTCTAACACTGATGATCCACCTACAAATGTGAACTGACGTTCAAAAATAAAACATTTGAAAACGGACCATTTTCCACATTTCTGAAGCATGACGTAATGGGGGGGTGTTATCTCTTTTGTCGAAAATCAGCCGTTTTTGCTCGAACATTAAATGCCTCCAAATGGTATTTAATTAACTTCCCGAGCCCCTGGAAGCATGAAAATCACTTTAAACATGCTAATTTTAGCTCTAACACTGATGATCCACCTACAAATGTGAACTGACGTTCAAAAATAAAACATTTGAAAACGGACCATTTTCCACATTTCTGAAGCATGACGTAATGGGGGGGTGTTATCTCTTTTGTCGAAAATCAGCCGTTTTTGCTCGAACATTAAATGCCTCCAAATGGTATTTAATTAACTTCCCGAGCCCCTGGAAGCATGAAAATCACTTTAAACATGCTAATTTTAGCTCTAACACTGATGATCCACCTACAAATGTGAACTGACGTTCAAAAATAAAACATTTGAAAACGGACCCTTTTCCACATTTCTGAAGCATGACGTAATGGGGGGGTGTTATCTCTTTTGTCGAAAATCAGCCGTTTTTGCTCGAACATTAAATGCCTCCAAATGGTATTTAATTAACTTCCCGGGGTGAAGAAACCCTTTTTGAGAACTCAGAGTGAGTAAATTGGCCATTTTCATGCACTTTTAACCATTCCATAAATCTTGAGTTTTGGGCCCCTGGAAGCATGAAAATCACTTTAAACATGCTAATTTTAGCTCTAACACTGATGATCCACCTACAAATGTGAACTGAAGTTCAAAAATAAAACATTTGAAAACGGACCATTTTCCACATTTCTGAAGCATGACGTAATGGGGGGGTGTTATCTCTTTTGTCGAAAATCAGCCGTTTTTGCTCGAACATTAAATGCTTCCAAATGGTATTTAATTAACTTCCCGGGGTGAAGAAACCCTTTTTGAGAACTCAGAGTGAGTAAATTGGCCATTTTCATGTACTTTTAACCATTCCATAAATCTTGTGTTTTGGGCCCCTGGAAGCATGAAAATCACTTTAAACATGCTAATTTTAGCTCTAACACTGATGATCCACCTACAAATGTGAACTGACGTTCAAAAATAAAACATTTGAAAACGGACCATTTTCCACATTTCTGAAGCATGACGTAATGGGGGGGTGTTATCTCTTTTGTCGAAAATCAGCCGTTTTTGCTCGAACATTAAATGCCTCCAAATGGTATTTAATTAACTTCCCGAGCCCCTGGAAGCATGAAAATCACTTTAAACATGCTAATTTTAGCTCTAACACTGATGATCCACCTACAAATGTGAACTGACGTTCAAAAATAAAACATTTGAAAACGGACCATTTTCCACATTTCTGAAGCATGACGTAATGGGGGGGTGTTATCTCTTTTGTCGAAAATCAGCCGTTTTTGCTCGAACATTAAATGCCTCCAAATGGTATTTAATTAACTTCCCGGGGTGAAGAAACCCTTTTTGAGAACTCAGAGTGAGTAAATTGGCCATTTTCATGCACTTTTAACCATTCCATAAATCTTGTGTTTTGGGCCCCTGGAAGCATGAAAATCACTTTAAACATGCTAATTTTAGCTCTAACACTGATGATCCACCTACAAATGTGAACTGACGTTCAAAAATAAAACATTTGAAAACGGACCATTTTCCACATTTCTGAAGCATGACGTAATGGGGGGGTGTTATCTCTTTTGTCGAAAATCAGCCGTTTTTGCTCGAACATTAAATGCCTCCAAATGGTATTTAATTAACTTCCCGAGCCCCTGGAAGCATGAAAATCACTTTAAACATGCTAATTTTAGCTCTAACACTGATGATCCACCTACAAATGTGAACTGACGTTCAAAAATAAAACATTTGAAAACGGACCATTTTCCACATTTCTGAAGCATGACGTAATGGGGGGGTGTTATCTCTTTTGTCGAAAATCAGCCGTTTTTGCTCGAACATTAAATGCCTCCAAATGGTATTTAATTAACTTCCCGAGCCCCTGGAAGCATGAAAATCACTTTAAACATGCTAATTTTAGCTCTAACACTGATGATCCACCTACAAATGTGAACTGACGTTCAAAAATAAAACATTTGAAAACGGACCATTTTCCACATTTCTGAAGCATGACGTAATGGGGGGGTGTTATCTCTTTTGTCGAAAATCAGCCGTTTTTGCTCGAACATTAAATGCCTCCAAATGGTATTTAATTAACTTCCCGGGGTGAAGAAACCCTTTTTGAGAACTCAGAGTGAGTAAATTGGCCATTTTCATGCACTTTTAACCATTCCATAAATCTTGTGTTTTGGGCCCCTGGAAGCATGAAAATCACTTTAAACATGCTAATTTTAGCTCTAACACTGATGATCCACCTACAAATGTGAACTGACGTTCAAAAATAAAACATTTGAAAACGGACCATTTTCCACATTTCTGAAGCATGACGTAATGGGGGGGTGTTATCTCTTTTGTCGAAAATTAGCCGTTTTTGCTCGAACATTAAATGCCTCCAAATGGTATTTAATTAACTTCCCGAGCCCCTGGAAGCATGAAAATCACTTTAAACATGCTAATTTTAGCTCTAACACTGATGATCCACCTACAAATGTGAACTGACGTTCAAAAATAAAACATTTGAAAACGGACCATTTTCCACATTTCTGAAGCATGACGTAATGGGGGGGTGTTATCTCTTTTGTCGAAAATCAGCCGTTTTTGCTCGAACATTAAATGCCTCCAAATGGTATTTAATTAACTTCCCGAGCCCCTGGAAGCATGAAAATCACTTTAAACATGCTAATTTTAGCTCTAACACTGATGATCCACCTACAAATGTGAACTGACGTTCAAAAATAAAACATTTGAAAACGGACCATTTTCCACATTTCTGAAGCATGACGTAATGGGGGGGTGTTATCTCTTTTGTCGAAAATCAGCCGTTTTTGCTCGAACATTAAATGCCTCCAAATGGTATTTAATTAACTTCCCGAGCCCCTGGAAGCATGAAAATCACTTTAAACATGCTAATTTTATCTCTAACACTGATGATCCACCTACAAATGTGAACTGACGTTCAAAAATAAAACATTTGAAAACGGACCATTTTCCACATTTCTGAAGCATGACGTAATGGGGGGGTGTTATCTCTTTTGTCGAAAATCAGCCGTTTTTGCTCGAACATTAAATGCCTCCAAATGGTATTTAATTAACTTCCCGAGCCCCTGGAAGCATGAAAATCACTTTAAACATGCTAATTTTAGCTCTAACACTGATGATCCACCTACAAATGTGAACTGACGTTCAAAAATAAAACATTTGAAAACGGACCATTTTCCACATTTCTGAAGCATGACGTAATGGGGGGGTGTTATCTCTTTTGTCGAAAATCAGCCGTTTTTGCTCGAACATTAAATGCCTCCAAATGGTATTTAATTAACTTCCCGAGCCCCTGGAAGCATGAAAATCACTTTAAACATGCTAATTTTAGCTCTAACACTGATGATCCACCTACAAATGTGAACTGACGTTCAAAAATAAACATTTGAAAACGGACCATTTTCCACATTTCTGAAGCATGACGTAATGGGGGGGTGTTATCTCTTTTGTCGAAAATCAGCCGTTTTTGCTCGAACATTAAATGCCTCCAAATGGTATTTAATTAACTTCCCGAGCCCCTGGAAGCATGAAAATCACTTTAAACATGCTAATTTTAGCTCTAACACTGATGATCCACCTACAAATGTGAACTGACGTTCAAAAATAAAACATTTAAAAACGGACCATTTTCCACATTTCTGAAGCATGACGTAATGGGGGGGTGTTATCTCTTTTGTCGAAAATCAGCCGTTTTTGCTCGAACATGAAATGCCTCCAAATGGTATTTAATTAACTTCCCGGGGTGAAGAAACCCTTTTTGAGAACTCAGAGTGAGTAAATTGGCCATTTTCATGCACTTTTAACCATTCCATAAATCTTGTGTTTTGGGCCCCTGGAAGCATGAAAATCACTTTAAACATGCTAATTTTAGCTCTAACACTGATGATCCACCTACAAATGTGAACTGACGTTCAAAAATAAAACATTTGAAAACGGACCATTTTCCACATTTCTGAAGCATGACGTAATGGGGGGGTGTTATCTCTTTTGTCGAAAATCAGCCGTTTTTGCTCGAACATTAAATGCCTCCAAATGGTATTTAATTAAATTCCCGGGGTGAAGAAACCCTTTTTGAGAACTCAGAGTGAGTAAATTGGCCATTTTCATGCACTTTTAACCATTCCATAAATCTTGTGTTTTGGGCCCCTGGAAGCATGAAAATCACTTTAAACATGCTAATTTTAGCTCTAACACTGATGATCCACCTACAAATGTGAACTGACGTTCAAAAATAAAACATTTGAAAACGGACCATTTTCCACATTTCTGAAGCATGACGTAATGGGGGGGTGTTATCTCTTTTGTCGAAAATCAGCCGTTTTTGCTCGAACATTAAATGCCTCCAAATGGTATTTAATTAACTTCCCGAGCCCCTGGAAGCATGAAAATCACTTTAAACATGCTAATTTTAGCTCTAACACTGATGATCCACCTACAAATGTGAACTGACGTTCAAAAATAAAACATTTGAAAACGGACCATTTTCCACATTTCTGAAGCATGACGTAATGGGGGGGTGTTATCTCTTTTGTCGAAAATCAGCCGTTTTTGCTCGAACATTAAATGCCTCCAAATGGTATTTAATTAACTTCCCGAGCCCCTGGAAGCATGAAAATCACTTTAAACATGCTAATTTTAGCTCTAACACTGATGATCCACCTACAAATGTGAACTGACGTTCAAAAATAAAACATTTGAAAACGGACCATTTTCCACATTTCTGAAGCATGACGTAATGGGGGGGTGTTATCTCTTTTGTCGAAAATCAGCCGTTTTTGCTCGAACATTAAATGCCTCCAAATGGTATTTAATTAACTTCCCGGGGTGAAGAAACCCTTTTTGAGAACTCAGAGTGAGTAAATTGGCCATTTTCATGCACTTTTAACCATTCCATAAATCTTGTGTTTTGGGCCCCTGGAAGCATGAAAATCACTTTAAACATGCTAATTTTAGCTCTAACACTGATGATCCACCTACAAATGTGAACTGACGTTCAAAAATTAAACATTTGAAAACGGACCATTTTTCCACATTTCTGAAGCATGACGTAATGGGGGGGTGTTATCTCTTTTGTCGAAAATCAGCCGTTTTTGCTCGAACATTAAATGCCTCCAAATGGTATTTAATTAACTTCCCGGGGTGAAGAAACCCTTTTTGAGAACTCAGAGTGAGTAAATTGGCCATTTTCATGCACTTTTAACCATTCCATAAATCTTGTGTTTTGGGCCCCTGGAAGCATGAAAATCACTTTAAACATGCTAATTTTAGCTCTAACACTGATGATCCACCTACAAATGTGAACTGACGTTCAAAAATAAAACATTTGAAAACGGACCATTTTCCACATTTCTGAAGCATGACGTAATGGGGGGGTGTTATCTCTTTTGTCGAAAATCAGCCGTTTTTGCTCGAACATTAAATGCCTCCAAATGGTATTTAATTAACTTCCCGGGGTGAAGAAACCCTTTTTGAGAACTCAGAGTGAGTAAATTGGCCATTTTCATGCACTTTTAACCATTCCATAAATCTTGTGTTTTGGGCCCCTGGAAGCATGAAAATCACTTTAAACATGCTAATTTTAGCTCTAACACTGATGATCCACCTACAAATGTGAACTGACGTTCAAAAATAAAACATTTGAAAACGGACCATTTTCCACATTTCTGAAGCATGACGTAATGGGGGGGTGTTATCTCTTTTGTCGAAAATCAGCCGTTTTTGCTCGAACATTAAATGCCTCCAAATGGTATTTAATTAACTTCCCGGGGTGAAGAAACCCTTTTTGAGAACTCAGAGTGAGTAAATTGGCCATTTTCATGCACTTTTAACCATTCCATAAATCTTGTGTTTTGGGCCCCTGGAAGCATGAAAATCACTTTAAACATGCTAATTTTAGCTCTAACACTGATGATCCACCTACAAATGTGAACTGACGTTCAAAAATAAAACATTTGAAAACGGACCATTTTCCACATTTCTGAAGCATGACGTAATGGGGGGGTGTTATCTCTTTTGTCGAAAATCAGCCGTTTTTGCTCGAACATTAAATGCCTCCAAATGGTATTTAATTAACTTCCCGGGGTGAAGAAACCCTTTTTGAGAACTCAGAGTGAGTAAATTGGCCATTTTCATGCACTTTTAACCATTCCATAAATCTTGTGTTTTGGGCCCCTGGAAGCATGAAAATCACTTTAAACATGCTAATTTTAGCTCTAACACTGATGATCCACCTACAAATGTGAACTGACGTTCAAAAATAAAACATTTGAAAACGGACCATTTTCCACATTTCTGAAGCATGACGTAATGGGGGGGTGTTATCTCTTTTGTCGAAAATCAGCCGTTTTTGCTCGAACATTAAATGCCTCCAAATGGTATTTAATTAACTTCCCGGGGTGAAGAAACCCTTTTTGAGAACTCAGAGTGAGTAAATTGGCCATTTTCATGCATTTTTAACCATTCCATAAATCTTGTGTTTTGGGCCCCTGGAAGCATGAAAATCACTTTAAACATGCTAATTTTAGCTCTAACACTGATGATCCACCTACAAATGTGAACTGACGTTCAAAAATAAAACATTTGAAAACGGACCATTTTCCACATTTCTGAAGCATGACGTAATGGGGGGGTGTTATCTCTTTTGTCGAAAATCAGCCGTTTTTGCTCAAACATTAAATGCCTCCAAATGGTATTTAATTAACTTCCCGAGCCCCTGGAAGCATGAAAATCACTTTAAACATGCTAATGTTAGCTCTAACACTGATGATCCACCTACAAATGTGAACTGACGTTCAAAAATAAAACATTTGAAAACGGACCATTTTCCACATTTCTGAAGCATGACGTAATGGGGGGGTGTTATCTCTTTTGTCGAAAATCAGCCGTTTTTGCTCGAACATTAAATGCCTCCAAATGGTATTTAATTAACTTCCCGAGCCCCTGGAAGCATGAAAATCACTTTAAACATGCTAATTTTAGCTCTAACACTGATGATCCACCTACAAATGTGAACTGACGTTCAAAAATAAAACATTTGAAAACGGACCATTTTCCACATTTCTGAAGCATGACGTAATGGGGGGGTGTTATCTCTTTTGTCGAAAATCAGCCGTTTTTGCTCGAACATTAAATGCCTCCAAATGGTATTTATTTAACTTCCCGAGCCCCTGGAAGCATGAAAATCACTTTAAACATGCTAATTTTAGCTCTAACACTGATGATCCACCTACAAATGTGAACTGACGTTCAAAAATAAAACATTTGAAAACGGACCATTTTCCACATTTCTGAAGCATGACGTAATGGGGGGGTGTTATCTCTTTTGTCGAAAATCAGCCGTTTTTGCTCGAACATTAAATGCCTCCAAATGGTATTTAATTAACTTCCCGAGCCCCTGGAAGCATGAAAATCACTTTAAACATGCTAATTTTAGCTCTAACACTGATGATCCACCTACAAATGTGAACTGACGTTCAAAAATAAAACATTTGAAAACGGACCATTTTCCACATTTCTGAAGCATGACGTAATGGGGGGGTGTTATCTCTTTTGTCGAAAATCAGCCGTTTTTGCTCGAACATTAAATGCCTCCAAATGGTATTTAATTAACTTCCCGAGCCCCTGGAAGCATGAAAATCACTTTAAACATGCTAATTTTAGCTCTAACACTGATGATCCACCTACAAATGTGAACTGACGTTCAAAAATAAAACATTTGAAAACGGACCATTTTCCACATTTCTGAAGCATGACGTAATGGGGGGGTGTTATCTCTTTTGTCGAAAATCAGCCGTTTTTGCTCGAACATTAAATGCCTCCAAATGGTATTTAATTAACTTCCCGAGCCCCTGGAAGCATGAAAATCACTTTAAACATGCTAATTTTAGCTCTAACACTGATGATCCACCTACAAATGTGAACTGACGTTCAAAAATAAAACATTTGAAAACGGACCATTTTCCACATTTCTGAAGCATGACGTAATGGGGGGGTGTTATCTCTTTTGTCGAAAATCAGCCGTTTTTGCTCGAACATTAAATGCCTCCAAATGGTATTTAATTAACTTCCCGGGGTGAAGAAACCCTTTTTGAGAACTCAGAGTGAGTAAATTGGCCATTTTCATGCACTTTTAACCATTCCATAAATCTTGTGTTTTGGGCCCCTGGAAGCATGAAAATCACTTTAAACATGCTAATTTTAGCTCTAACACTGATGATCCACCTACAAATGTGAACTGACGTTCAAAAATAAAACATTTGAAAACGGACCATTTTCCACATTTCTGAAGCATGACGTAATGGGGGGGTGTTATCTCTTTTGTCGAAAATCAGCCGTTTTTGCTCGAACATTAAATGCCTCCAAATGGTATTTAATTAACTTCCCGAGCCCCTGGAAGCATGAAAATCACTTTAAACATGCTAATTTTAGCTCTAACACTGATGATCCACCTACAAATGTGAACTGACGTTCAAAAATAAAACATTTGAAAACGGACCATTTTCCACATTTCTGAAGCATGACGTAATGGGGGGGTGTTATCTCTTTTGTCGAAAATCAGCCGTTTTTGCTCGAACATTAAATGCCTCCAAATGGTATTTAATTAACTTCCCGGGGTGAAGAAACCCTTTTTGAGAACTCAGAGTGAGTAAATTGGCCATTTTCATGCACTTTTAACCATTCCATAAATCTTGTGTTTTGGGCCCCTGGAAGCATGAAAATCACTTTAAACATGCTAATTTTAGCTCTAACACTGATGATCCACCTACAAATGTGAACTGACGTTCAAAAATAAAACATTTGAAAACGGACCATTTTCCACATTTCTGAAGCATGACGTAATGGGGGGGTGTTATCTCTTTTGTCGAAAATCAGCCGTTTTTGCTCGAACATTAAATGCCTCCAAATGGTATTTAATTAACTTCCCGAGCCCCTGGAAGCATGAAAATCACTTTAAACATGCTAATTTTAGCTCTAACACTGATGATCCACCTACAAATGTGAACTGACGTTCAAAAATAAAACATTTGAAAACGGACCATTTTCCACATTTCTGAAGCATGACGTAATGGGGGGGTGTTATCTCTTTTGTCGAAAATCAGCCGTTTTTGCTCGAACATTAAATGCCTCCAAATGGTATTTAATTAACTTCCCGAGCCCCTGGAAGCATGAAAATCACTTTAAACATGCTAATTTTAGCTCTAACACTGATGATCCACCTACAAATGTGAACTGACGATCAAAAATAAAACATTTGAAAACGGACCATTTTCCACATTTCTGAAGCATGACGTAATGGGGGGGTGTTATCTCTTTTGTCGAAAATCAGCCGTTTTTGCTCGAACATTAAATGCCTCCAAATGGTATTTAATTAACTTCCCGGGGTGAAGAAACCCTTTTTGAGAACTCAGAGTGAGTAAATTGGCCATTTTCATGCACTTTTAACCATTCCATAAATCTTGTGTTTTGGGCCCCTGGAAGCATGAAAATCACTTTAAACATGCTAATTTTAGCTCTAACACTGATGATCCACCTACAAATGTGAACTGACGTTCAAAAATAAAACATTTGAAAACGGACCATTTTCCACATTTCTGAAGCATGACGTAATGGGGGGGTGTTATCTCTTTTGTCGAAAATCAGCCGTTTTTGCTCGAACATTAAATGCCTCCAAATGGTATTTAATTAACTTCCCGAGCCCCTGGAAGCATGAAAATCACTTTAAACATGCTAATTTTAGCTCTAACACTGATGATCCACCTACAAATGTGAACTGACGTTCAAAAATAAAACATTTGAAAACGGACCATTTTCCACATTTCTGAAGCATGACGTAATGGGGGGGTGTTATCTCTTTTGTCGAAAATCAGCCGTTTTTGCTCGAACATTAAATGCCTCCAAATGGTATTTAATTAACTTCCCGAGCCCCTGGAAGCATGAAAATCACTTTAAACATGCTAATTTTAGCTCTAACACTGATGATCCACCTACAAATGTGAACTGACGTTCAAAAATAAAACATTTGAAAACGGACCATTTTCCACATTTCTGAAGCATGACGTAATGGGGGGGTGTTATCTCTTTTGTCGAAAATCAGCCGTTTTTGCTCGAACATTAAATGCCTCCAAATGGTATTTAATTAACTTCCCGAGCCCCTGGAAGCATGAAAATCACTTTAAACATGCTAATTTTATCTCTAACACTGATGATCCACCTACAAATGTGAACTGACGTTCAAAAATAAAACATTTGAAAACGGACCATTTTCCACATTTCTGAAGCATGACGTAATGGGGGGGTGTTATCTCTTTTGTCGAAAATCAGCCGTTTTTGCTCGAACATTAAATGCCTCCAAATGGTATTTAATTAACTTCCCGAGCCCCTGGAAGCATGAAAATCACTTTAAACATGCTAATTTTAGCTCTAACACTGATGATCCACCTACAAATGTGAACTGACGTTCAAAAATAAAACATTTGAAAACGGACCATTTTCCACATTTCTGAAGCATGACGTAATGGGGGGGTGTTATCTCTTTTGTCGAAAATCAGCCGTTTTTGCTCGAACATTAAATGCCTCCAAATGGTATTTAATTAACTTCCCGAGCCCCTGGAAGCATGAAAATCACTTTAAACATGCTAATTTTAGCTCTAACACTGATGATCCACCTACAAATGTGAACTGACGTTCAAAAATAAAACATTTGAAAACGGACCATTTTCCACATTTCTGAAGCATGACGTAATGGGGGGGTGTTATCTCTTTTGTCGAAAATCAGCCGTTTTTGCTCGAACATTAAATGCCTCCAAATGGTATTTAATTAACTTCCCGAGCCCCTGGAAGCATGAAAATCACTTTAAACATGCTAATTTTAGCTCTAACACTGATGATCCACCTACAAATGTGAACTGACGTTCAAAAATAAAACATTTGAAAACGGACCATTTTCCACATTTCTGAAGCATGACGTAATGGGGGGGTGTTATCTCTTTTGTCGAAAATCAGCCGTTTTTGCTCGAACATTAAATGCCTCCAAATGGTATTTAATTAACTTCCCGGGGTGAAGAAACCCTTTTTGAGAACTCAGAGTGAGTAAATTGGCCATTTTCATGCACTTTTAACCATTCCATAAATCTTGTGTTTTGGGCCCCTGGAAGCATGAAAATCACTTTAAACATGCTAATTTTAGCTCTAACACTGATGATCCACCTACAAATGTGAACTGACGTTCAAAAATAAAACATTTGAAAACGGACCATTTTCCACATTTCTGAAGCATGACGTAATGGGGGGGTGTTATCTCTTTTGTCGAAAATCAGCCGTTTTTGCTCGAACATTAAATGCCTCCAAATGGTATTTAATTAACTTCCCGGGGTGAAGAAACCCTTTTTGAGAACTCAGAGTGAGTAAATTGGCCATTTTCATGCACTTTTAACCATTCCATAAATCTTGTGTTTTGGGCCCCTGGAAGCATGAAAATCACTTTAAACATGCTAATTTTAGCTCTAACACTGATGATCCACCTACAAATGTGAACTGACGTTCAAAAATAAAACATTTGAAAACGGACCATTTTCCACATTTCTGAAGCATGACGTAATGGGGGGGTGTTATCTCTTTTGTCGAAAATCAGCCGTTTTTGCTCGAACATTAAATGCCTCCAAATGGTATTTAATTAACTTCCCGAGCCCCTGGAAGCATGAAAATCACTTTAAACATGCTAATTTTAGCTCTAACACTGATGATCCACCTACAAATGTGAACTGACGTTCAAAAATAAAACATTTGAAAACGGACCATTTTCCACATTTCTGAAGCATGACGTAATGGGGGGGTGTTATCTCTTTTGTCGAAAATCAGCCGTTTTTGCTCGAACATTAAATGCCTCCAAATGGTATTTAATTAACTTCCCGAGCCCCTGGAAGCATGAAAATCACTTTAAACATGCTAATTTTAGCTCTAACACTGATGATCCACCTACAAATGTGAACTGACGTTCAAAAATAAAACATTTGAAAACGGACCATTTTCCACATTTCTGAAGCATGACGTAATGGGGGGGTGTTATCTCTTTTGTCGAAAATCAGCCGTTTTTGCTCGAACATTAAATGCCTCCAAATGGTATTTAATTAACTTCCCGGGGTGAAGAAACCCTTTTTGAGAACTCAGAGTGAGTAAATTGGCCATTTTCATGCACTTTTAACCATTCCATAAATCTTGTGTTTTGGGCCCCTGGAAGCATGAAAATCACTTTAAACATGCTAATTTTAGCTCTAACACTGATGATCCACCTACAAATGTGAACTGACGTTCAAAAATTAAACATTTGAAAACGGACCATTTTCCACATTTCTGAAGCATGACGTAATGGGGGGGTGTTATCTCTTTTGTCGAAAATCAGCCGTTTTTGCTCGAACATTAAATGCCTCCAAATGGTATTTAATTAACTTCCCGGGGTGAAGAAACCCTTTTTGAGAACTCAGAGTGAGTAAATTGGCCATTTTCATGCACTTTTAACCATTCCATAAATCTTGTGTTTTGGGCCCCTGGAAGCATGAAAATCACTTTAAACATGCTAATTTTAGCTCTAACACTGATGATCCACCTACAAATGTGAACTGACGTTCAAAAATAAAACATTTGAAAACGGACCATTTTCCACATTTCTGAAGCATGACGTAATGGGGGGGTGTTATCTCTTTTGTCGAAAATCAGCCGTTTTTGCTCGAACATTAAATGCCTCCAAATGGTATTTAATTAACTTCCCGGGGTGAAGAAACCCTTTTTGAGAACTCAAGAGTGAGTAAATTGGCCATTTTCATGCACTTTTAACCATTCCATAAATCTTGTGTTTTGGGCCCCTGGAAGCATGAAAATCACTTTAAACATGCTAATTTTAGCTCTAACACTGATGATCCACCTACAAATGTGAACTGACGTTCAAAAATAAAACATTTGAAAACGGACCATTTTCCACATTTCTGAAGCATGACGTAATGGGGGGGTGTTATCTCTTTTGTCGAAAATCAGCCGTTTTTGCTCGAACATTAAATGCCTCCAAATGGTATTTAATTAACTTCCCGGGGTGAAGAAAACCCTTTTTGAGAACTCAGAGTGAGTAAATTGGCCATTTTCATGCACTTTTAACCATTCCATAAATCTTGTGTTTTGGGCCCCTGGAAGCATGAAAATCACTTTAAACATGCTAATTTTAGCTCTAACACTGATGATCCACCTACAAATGTGAACTGACGTTCAAAAAATAAAACATTTGAAAACGGACCATTTTCCACATTTCTGAAGCATGACGTAATGGGGGGGTGTTATCTCTTTTGTCGAAAATCAGCCGTTTTTGCTCGAACATTAAATGCCTCCAAATGGTATTTAATTAACTTCCCGGGGGTGAAGAAACCCTTTTTGAGAACTCAGAGTGAGTAAATTGGCCATTTTCATGCACTTTTAACCATTCCATAAATCTTGTGTTTTGGGCCCCTGGAAGCATGAAAATCACTTTAAACATGCTAATTTTAGCTCTAACACTGATGATCCACCTACAAATGTGAACTGACGTTCAAAAATAAAACATTTGAAAACGGACCATTTTCCACATTTCTGAAGCATGACGTAATGGGGGGGTGTTATCTTCTTTTGTCGAAAATCAGCCGTTTTTGCTCGAACATTAAATGCCTCCAAATGGTATTTAATTAACTTCCCGGGGTGAAGAAACCCTTTTTGAGAACTCAGAGTGAGTAAATTGGCCATTTTCATGCATTTTTAACCATTCCATAAATCTTGTGTTTTGGGCCCCTGGAAGCATGAAAATCACTTTAAACATGCTAATTTTAGCTCTAACACTGATGATCCACCTACAAATGTGAACTGACGTTCAAAAATAAAACATTTGAAAACGGACCATTTTCCACATTTCTGAAGCATGACGTAATGGGGGGGTGTTATCTCTTTTGTCGAAAATCAGCCGTTTTTGCTCAAACATTAAATGCCTCCAAATGGTATTTAATTAACTTCCCGAGCCCCTGGAAGCATGAAAATCACTTTAAACATGCTAATGTTAGCTCTAACACTGATGATCCACCTACAAATGTGAACTGACGTTCAAAAATAAAACATTTTGAAAACGGACCATTTTCCACATTTCTGAAGCATGACGTAATGGGGGGGTGTTATCTCTTTTGTCGAAAATCAGCCGTTTTTGCTCGAACATTAAATGCCTCCAAATGGTATTTAATTAACTTCCCGAGCCCCTGGAAGCATGAAAATCACTTTAAACATGCTAATTTTAGCTCTAACACTGATGATCCACCTACAAATGTGAACTGACGTTCAAAAATAAAACATTTGAAAACGGACCATTTTCCACATTTCTGAAGCATGACGTAATGGGGGGGTGTTATCTCTTTTGTCGAAAATCAGCCGTTTTTGCTCGAACATTAAATGCCTCCAAATGGTATTTATTTAACTTCCCGAGCCCCTGGAAGCATGAAAATCACTTTAAACATGCTAATTTTAGCTCTAACACTGATGATCCACCTACAAATGTGAACTGACGTTCAAAAATAAAACATTTGAAAACGGACCATTTTCCACATTTCTGAAGCATGACGTAATGGGGGGGTGTTATCTCTTTTGTCGAAAATCAGCCGTTTTTGCTCGAACATTAAATGCCTCCAAATGGTATTTAATTAACTTCCCGAGCCCCTGGAAGCATGAAAATCACTTTAAACATGCTAATTTTAGCTCTAACACTGATGATCCACCTACAAATGTGAACTGACGTTCAAAAATAAAACATTTGAAAACGGACCATTTTCCACATTTCTGAAGCATGACGTAATGGGGGGGTGTTATCTCTTTTGTCGAAAATCAGCCGTTTTTGCTCGAACATTAAATGCCTCCAAATGGTATTTAATTAACTTCCCGAGCCCCTGGAAGCATGAAAATCACTTTAAACATGCTAATTTTAGCTCTAACACTGATGATCCACCTACAAATGTGAACTGACGTTCAAAAATAAAACATTTGAAAACGGACCATTTTCCACATTTCTGAAGCATGACGTAATGGGGGGGTGTTATCTCTTTTGTCGAAAATCAGCCGTTTTTGCTCGAACATTAAATGCCTCCAAATGGTATTTAATTAACTTCCCGAGCCCCTGGAAGCATGAAAATCACTTTAAACATGCTAATTTTAGCTCTAACACTGATGATCCACCTACAAATGTGAACTGACGTTCAAAAATAAAACATTTGAAAACGGACCATTTTCCACATTTCTGAAGCATGACGTAATGGGGGGTGTTATCTCTTTTGTCGAAAATCAGCCGTTTTTGCTCGAACATTAAATGCCTCCAAATGGTATTTAATTAACTTCCGGGGTGAAGAAACCCTTTTTGAGAACTCAGAGTGAGTAAATTGGCCATTTTCATGCACTTTTAACCATTCCATAAATCTTGTGTTTTGGGCCCCCTGGAAGCATGAAAATCACTTTAAAACATGCTAATTTTAGCTCTAACACTGATGATCCACCTACAAATGTGAACTGACGTTCAAAAATAAAACATTTGAAAACGGACCATTTTCCACATTTCTGAAGCATGACGTAATGGGGGGGTGTTATCTCTTTTGTCGAAAATCAGCCGTTTTTGCTCGAACATTAAATGCCTCCAAATGGTATTTAATTAACTTCCCGAGCCCCTGGAAGCATGAAAATCACTTTAAACATGCTAATTTTAGCTCTAACACTGATGATCCACCTACAAATGTGAACTGACGTTCAAAAATAAAACATTTGAAAACGGACCATTTTCCACATTTCTGAAGCATGACGTAATGGGGGGGTGTTATCTCTTTTGTCGAAAATCAGCCGTTTTTGCTCGAACATTAAATGCCTCCAAATGGTATTTAATTAACTTCCCGGGGTGAAGAAACCCTTTTTGAGAACTCAGAGTGAGTAAATTGGCCATTTTCATGCACTTTTAACCATTCCATAAATCTTGTGTTTTGGGCCCCTGGAAGCATGAAAATCACTTTAAACATGCTAATTTTAGCTCTAACACTGATGATCCACCTACAAATGTGAACTGACGTTCAAAAATAAAACATTTGAAAACGGACCATTTTCCACATTTCTGAAGCATGACGTAATGGGGGGGTGTTATCTCTTTTGTCGAAAATCAGCCGTTTTTGCTCGAACATTAAATGCCTCCAAATGGTATTTAATTAACTTCCCGAGCCCCTGGAAGCATGAAAATCACTTTAAACATGCTAATTTTAGCTCTAACACTGATGATCCACCTACAAATGTGAACTGACGTTCAAAAATAAAACATTTGAAAACGGACCATTTTCCACATTTCTGAAGCATGACGTAATGGGGGGGTGTTATCTCTTTTGTCGAAAATCAGCCGTTTTGCTCGAACATTAAATGCCTCCAAATGGTATTTAATTAACTTCCCGAGCCCCTGGAAGCATGAAAATCACTTTAAACATGCTAATTTTAGCTCTAACACTGATGATCCACCTACAAATGTGAACTGACGTTCAAAAATAAAACATTTGAAAACTGGACCATTTTCCACATTTCTGAAGCATGACGTAATGGGGGGGTGTTATCTCTTTTGTCGAAAATCAGCCGTTTTTGCTCGAACATTAAATGCCTCCAAATGGTATTTAATTAACTTCCCGAGCCCCTGGAAGCATGAAAATCACTTTAAACATGCTAATTTTAGCTCTAACACTGATGATCCACCTACAAATGTGAACTGACGTTCAAAAATAAAACATTTGAAAACGGACCATTTTCCACATTTCTGAAGCATGACGTAATGGGGGGGTGTTATCTCTTTTGTCGAAAATCAGCCGTTTTTGCTCGAACATTAAATGCCTCCAAATGGTATTTAATTAACTTCCCGGGGTGAAGAAACCCTTTTTGAGAACTCAGAGTGAGTAAATTGGCCATTTTCATGCACTTTTAACCATTCCATAAATCTTGTGTTTTGGGCCCCTGGAAGCATGAAAATCACTTTAAACATGCTAATTTTAGCTCTAACACTGATGATCCACCTACAAATGTGAACTGACGTTCAAAAATAAAACATTTGAAAACGGACCATTTTCCACATTTCTGAAGCATGACGTAATGGGGGGTGTTATCTCTTTTGTCGAAAATCAGCCGTTTTTGCTCGAACATTAAATGCCTCCAAATGGTATTTAATTAACTTCCCGAGCCCCTGGAAGCATGAAAATCACTTTAAACATGCTAATTTTAGCTCTAACACTGATGATCCACCTACAAATGTGAACTGACGTTCAAAAATAAAACATTTGAAAACGGACCATTTTCCACATTTCTGAAGCATGACGTAATGGGGGGGTGTTATCTCTTTTGTCGAAAATCAGCCGTTTTTGCTCGAACATTAAATGACTCCAAATGGTATTTAATTAACTTCCCGGGGTGAAGAAACCCTTTTTGAGAACTCAGAGTGAGTAAATTGGCCATTTTCATGCACTTTTAACCATTCCATAAATCTTGTGTTTTGGGCCCCTGGAAGCATGAAAATCACTTTAAACATGCTAATTTTAGCTCTAACACTGATGATCCACCTACAAATGTGAACTGACGTTCAAAAATAAAACATTTGAAAACGGACCATTTTCCACATTTCTGAAGCATGACGTAATGGGGGGGTGTTATCTCTTTTGTCGAAAATCAGCCGTTTTTGCTCGAACATTAAATGCCTCCAAATGGTATTTAATTAACTTCCCGGGGTGAAGAAACCCTTTTTGAGAACTCAGAGTGAGTAAATAGGCCATTTTCATGCACTTTTAACCATTCCATAAATCTTGTGTTTTGGGCCCCCTGGAAGCATGAAAATCACTTTAAACATGCTAATTTTAGCTCTAACACTGATGATCCACCTACAAATGTGAACTGACGTTCAAAAAATAAAACATTTGAAAACGGACCATTTTCCACATTTCTGAAGCATGACGTAATGGGGGGTGTTATCTCTTTTGTCGAAAATCAGCCGTTTTTGCTCGAACATTAAATGCCTCCAAATGGTATTTAATTAACTTCCCCGAGCCCCTGGAAGCATGAAAATCACTTTAAACATGCTAATTTTAGCTCTAACACTGATGATCCACCTACAAATGTGAACTGACGTTCAAAAATAAACATTTGAAAACGGACCATTTTCCACATTTCTGAAGCATGACGTAATGGGGGGGTGTTATCTCTTTTGTCGAAAATCAGCCGTTTTTGCTCGAACATTAAATGCCTCCAAATGGTATTTAATTAACTTCCCGAGCCCCTGGAAGATGAAAATCACTTTAAACATGCTAATTTTAGCTCTAACACTGATGATCCACCTACAAATGTGAACTGACGTTCAAAAATAAAACATTTGAAAACGGACCATTTTCCACATTTCTGAAGCATGACGTAATGGGGGGGTGTTATCTCTTTTGTCGAAAATCAGCCGTTTTTGCTCGAACATTAAATGCCTCCAAATGGTATTTAATTAACTTCCCGAGCCCCTGGAAGCATGAAAATCACTTTAAACATGCTAATTTTAGCTCTAACACTGATGATCCACCTACAAATGTGAACTGACGTTCAAAAATAAAACATTTGAAAACGGACCATTTTCCACATTTCTGAAGCATGACGTAATGGGGGGGTGTTATCTCTTTTGTCGAAAATCAGCCGTTTTTGCTCGAACATTAAATGCCTCCAAATGGTATTTAATTAACTTCCCGAGCCCCTGGAAGCATGAAAATCACTTTAAACATGCTAATTTTAGCTCTAACACTGATGATCCACCTACAAATGTGAACTGACGTTCAAAAATAAAACATTTGAAAACGGACCATTTTCCACATTTCTGAAGCATGACGTAATGGGGGGGTGTTATCTCTTTTGTCGAAAATCAGCCGTTTTTGCTCGAACATTAAATGCCTCCAAATGGTATTTAATTAACTTCCCGGGGTGAAGAAACCCTTTTTGAGAACTCAGAGTGAGTAAATTGGCCATTTTCATGCACTTTTAACCATTCCATAAATCTTGTGTTTTGGGCCCCTGGAAGCATGAAAATCACTTTAAACATGCTAATTTTAGCTCTAACACTGATGATCCACCTACAAATGTGAACTGACGTTCAAAAATAAAACATTTGAAAACGGACCATTTTCCACATTTCTGAAGCATGACGTAATGGGGGGGTGTTATCTCTTTTGTCGAAAATCAGCCGTTTTTGCTCGAACATTAAATGCCTCCAAATGGTATTTAATTAACTTCCCGAGCCCCTGGAAGCATGAAAATCACTTTAAACATGCTAATTTTAGCTCTAACACTGATGATCCACCTACAAATGTGAACTGACGTTCAAAAATAAAACATTTGAAAACGGACCATTTTCCACATTTCTGAAGCATGACGTAATGGGGGGGTGTTATCTCTTTTGTCGAAAATCAGCCGTTTTTGCTCGAACATTAAATGCCTCCAAATGGTATTTAATTAACTTCCCGGGGTGAAGAAACCCTTTTTGAGAACTCAGAGTGAGTAAATTGGCCATTTTCATGCACTTTTAACCATTCCATAAATCTTGTGTTTTGGGCCCCTGGAAGCATGAAAATCACTTTAAACATGCTAATTTTAGCTCTAACACTGATGATCCACCTACAAATGTGAACTGACGTTCAAAAATAAAACATTTGAAAACGGAACCATTTTCCACATTTCTGAAGCATGACGTAATGGGGGGTGTTATCTCTTTTGTCGAAAATCAGCCGTTTTTGCTCGAACATTAAATGCCTCCAAATGGTATTTAATTAACTTCCGAGCCCCTGGAAGCATGAAAATCACTTTAAACATGCTAATTTTAGCTCTAACACTGATGATCCACCTACAAATGTGAACTGACGTTCAAAAATAAAACATTTGAAAACGGACCATTTTCCACATTTCTGAAGCATGACGTAATGGGGGGGTGTTATCTCTTTTTGTCGAAAATCAGCCGTTTTTGCTCGAACATTAAATGCCTCCAAATGGTATTTAATTAACTTCCCGAGCCCCTGGAAGCATGAAAATCACTTTAAACATGCTAATTTTAGCTCTAACACTGATGATCCACCTACAAATGTGAACTGACGTTCAAAAATAAAACATTTGAAAACGGACCATTTTCACATTTCTGAAGCATGACGTAATGGGGGGGTGTTATCTCTTTTGTCGAAAATCAGCCGTTTTTGCTCGAACATTAAATGCCTCCAAATGGTATTTAATTAACTTCCGGGGTGAAGAAACCCTTTTTGAGAACTCAGAGTGAGTAAATTGGCCATTTTCATGCACTTTTTAACCATTCCATAAATCTTGTGTTTTGGGCCCCTGGAAGCATGAAAATCACTTTAAACATGCTAATTTTAGCTCTAACACTGATGATCCACCTACAAATGTGAACTGACGTTCAAAAATAAAACATTTGAAAACGGACCATTTTCCACATTTCTGAAGCATGACGTAATGGGGGGTGTTATCTCTTTTGTCGAAAATCAGCCGTTTTTGCTCGAACATTAAATGCCTCCAAATGGTATTTAATTAACTTCCCGGGGTGAAGAAACCCTTTTTGAGAACTCAGAGTGAGTAAATTGGCCATTTTCATGCACTTTTAACCATTCCATAAATCTTGTGTTTTGGGCCCCTGGAAGCATGAAAATTCACTTTAAACATGCTAATTTTAGCTCTAACACTGATGATCCACCTACAAATGTGAACTGACGTTCAAAAATAAAATATTTGAAAACGGACCATTTTCCACATTTCTGAAGCATGACGTAATGGGGGGGTGTTATCTCTTTGTCGAAAATCAGCCGTTTTTGCTCGAACATTAAATGCCTCCAAATGGTATTTAATTAACTTCCCGAGCCCCTGGAAGCATGAAAATCACTTTAAACATGCTAATTTTAGCTCAAACACTGATGATCCACCTACAAATGTGAACTGACGTTCAAAAATAAAACATTTGAAAACGGACCATTTTCCACATTTCTGAAGCATGACGTAATGGGGGGGTGTTATCTCTTTTGTCGAAAATCAGCCGTTTTGCTCGAACATTAAATGCCTCCAAATGGTATTTAATTAACTTCCCGGGGTGAAGAAACCCTTTTTGAGAACTCAGAGTGAGTAAATTGGCCATTTTCATGCACTTTTAACCATTCCATAAATCTTGTGTTTTGGGCCCCTGGAAGCATGAAAATCACTTTAAACATGCTAATTTTAGCTCTAACACTGATGATCCACCTACAAATGTGAACTGACGTTCAAAAATAAAACATTTGAAAACGGACCATTTTCCACATTTCCTGAAGCATGACGTAATGGGGGGGTGTTATCTCTTTTGTCGAAAATCAGCCGTTTTTGCTCGAACATTAAATGCCTCCAAATGGTATTTAATTAACCTTCCCGGGGTGAAGAAACCCTTTTTGAGAACTCAGAGTGAGTAAATTGGCCATTTTCATGCACTTTTAACCATTCCATAAATCTTGTGTTTTGGGCCCCTGGAAGCATGAAAATCACTTTAAACATGCTAATTTTAGCTCTAACACTGATGATCCACCTACAAATGTGAACTGACGTTCAAAAATAAAACATTTGAAAACGGACCATTTTCCACATTCTGAAGCATGACGTAATGGGGGGGTGTTATCTCTTTTGTCGAAAATCAGCCGTTTTTGCTCGAACATTAAATGCCTCCAAATGGTATTTAATTAACTTCCCGGGTGAAGAAAACCCTTTTTGAGAACTCAGAGTGAGTAAATTGGCCATTTTCATGCACTTTTAACCATTCCATAAATCTTGTGTTTTGGGCCCCTGGAAGCATGAAAATCACTTTAAACATGCTAATTTTAGCTCTAACACTGATGATCCACCTACAAATGTGAACTGACGTTCAAAAATAAAACATTTGAAAATGGACCATTTTCCACATTTCTGAAGCATGACGTAATGGGGGGGTGTTATCTCTTTTGTCGAAAATCAGCCGTTTTTGCTCGAACATTAAATGCCTCCAAATGGTATTTATTAACTTCCCGAGCCCCTGGAAGCATGAAAATCACTTTAAACATGCTAATTTTAGCTCTAACACTGATTGATCCACCTACAAATGTGAACTGACGTTCAAAAATAAAACATTTGAAAACTGACCCATTTTCCACATTTCTGAAGGCATGACGTAATGGGGGGGGGGTGTTATCTCTTTTGTCGAAAATCAGCCGTTTTTGCTCGAACATTAAATGCCTCCAAATGGTATTTAATTAACTTCCCGGGGTG